>NW_028293124.1:5000-10000 GCF_960531495.2 Zeus faber | reverse complement strand
GTTAGGGTTAGGGTTAGGGTTAGGGTTAGGGTTAGGGTTAGGGTTAGGGTTAGGGTTAGGGTTAGGGTTAGGGTTAGGGTTAGGGTTAGGGTTAGGGTTAGGGTTAGGGTTAGGGTTAGGGTTAGGGTTAGGGTTAGGGTTAGGGTTAGGGTTAGGGTTAGGGTTAGGGTTAGGGTTAGGGTTAGGGTTAGGGTTAGGGTTAGGGTTAGGGTTAGGGTTAGGGTTAGGGTTAGGGTTAGGGTTAGGGTTAGGGTTAGGGTTAGGGTTAGGGTTAGGGTTAGGGTTAGGGTTAGGGTTAGGGTTAGGGTTAGGGTTAGGGTTAGGGTTAGGGTTAGGGTTAGGGTTAGGGTTAGGGTTAGGGTTAGGGTTAGGGTTAGGGTTAGGGTTAGGGTTAGGGTTAGGGTTAGGGTTAGGGTTAGGGTTAGGGTTAGGGTTAGGGTTAGGGTTAGGGTTAGGGTTAGGGTTAGGGTTAGGGTTAGGGTTAGGGTTAGGGTTAGGGTTAGGGTTAGGGTTAGGGTTAGGGTTAGGGTTAGGGTTAGGGTTAGGGTTAGGGTTAGGGTTAGGGTTAGGGTTAGGGTTAGGGTTAGGGTTAGGGTTAGGGTTAGGGTTAGGGTTAGGGTTAGGGTTAGGGTTAGGGTTAGGGTTAGGGTTAGGGTTAGGGTTAGGGTTAGGGTTAGGGTTAGGGTTAGGGTTAGGGTTAGGGTTAGGGTTAGGGTTAGGGTTAGGGTTAGGGTTAGGGTTAGGGTTAGGGTTAGGGTTAGGGTTAGGGTTAGGGTTAGGGTTAGGGTTAGGGTTAGGGTTAGGGTTAGGGTTAGGGTTAGGGTTAGGGTTAGGGTTAGGGTTAGGGTTAGGGTTAGGGTTAGGGTTAGGGTTAGGGTTAGGGTTAGGGTTAGGGTTAGGGTTAGGGTTAGGGTTAGGGTTAGGGTTAGGGTTAGGGTTAGGGTTAGGGTTAGGGTTAGGGTTAGGGTTAGGGTTAGGGTTAGGGTTAGGGTTAGGGTTAGGGTTAGGGTTAGGGTTAGGGTTAGGGTTAGGGTTAGGGTTAGGGTTAGGGTTAGGGTTAGGGTTAGGGTTAGGGTTAGGGTTAGGGTTAGGGTTAGGGTTAGGGTTAGGGTTAGGGTTAGGGTTAGGGTTAGGGTTAGGGTTAGGGTTAGGGTTAGGGTTAGGGTTAGGGTTAGGGTTAGGGTTAGGGTTAGGGTTAGGGTTAGGGTTAGGGTTAGGGTTAGGGTTAGGGTTAGGGTTAGGGTTAGGGTTAGGGTTAGGGTTAGGGTTAGGGTTAGGGTTAGGGTTAGGGTTAGGGTTAGGGTTAGGGTTAGGGTTAGGGTTAGGGTTAGGGTTAGGGTTAGGGTTAGGGTTAGGGTTAGGGTTAGGGTTAGGGTTAGGGTTAGGGTTAGGGTTAGGGTTAGGGTTAGGGTTAGGGTTAGGGTTAGGGTTAGGGTTAGGGTTAGGGTTAGGGTTAGGGTTAGGGTTAGGGTTAGGGTTAGGGTTAGGGTTAGGGTTAGGGTTAGGGTTAGGGTTAGGGTTAGGGTTAGGGTTAGGGTTAGGGTTAGGGTTAGGGTTAGGGTTAGGGTTAGGGTTAGGGTTAGGGTTAGGGTTAGGGTTAGGGTTAGGGTTAGGGTTAGGGTTAGGGTTAGGGTTAGGGTTAGGGTTAGGGTTAGGGTTAGGGTTAGGGTTAGGGTTAGGGTTAGGGTTAGGGTTAGGGTTAGGGTTAGGGTTAGGGTTAGGGTTAGGGTTAGGGTTAGGGTTAGGGTTAGGGTTAGGGTTAGGGTTAGGGTTAGGGTTAGGGTTAGGGTTAGGGTTAGGGTTAGGGTTAGGGTTAGGGTTAGGGTTAGGGTTAGGGTTAGGGTTAGGGTTAGGGTTAGGGTTAGGGTTAGGGTTAGGGTTAGGGTTAGGGTTAGGGTTAGGGTTAGGGTTAGGGTTAGGGTTAGGGTTAGGGTTAGGGTTAGGGTTAGGGTTAGGGTTAGGGTTAGGGTTAGGGTTAGGGTTAGGGTTAGGGTTAGGGTTAGGGTTAGGGTTAGGGTTAGGGTTAGGGTTAGGGTTAGGGTTAGGGTTAGGGTTAGGGTTAGGGTTAGGGTTAGGGTTAGGGTTAGGGTTAGGGTTAGGGTTAGGGTTAGGGTTAGGGTTAGGGTTAGGGTTAGGGTTAGGGTTAGGGTTAGGGTTAGGGTTAGGGTTAGGGTTAGGGTTAGGGTTAGGGTTAGGGTTAGGGTTAGGGTTAGGGTTAGGGTTAGGGTTAGGGTTAGGGTTAGGGTTAGGGTTAGGGTTAGGGTTAGGGTTAGGGTTAGGGTTAGGGTTAGGGTTAGGGTTAGGGTTAGGGTTAGGGTTAGGGTTAGGGTTAGGGTTAGGGTTAGGGTTAGGGTTAGGGTTAGGGTTAGGGTTAGGGTTAGGGTTAGGGTTAGGGTTAGGGTTAGGGTTAGGGTTAGGGTTAGGGTTAGGGTTAGGGTTAGGGTTAGGGTTAGGGTTAGGGTTAGGGTTAGGGTTAGGGTTAGGGTTAGGGTTAGGGTTAGGGTTAGGGTTAGGGTTAGGGTTAGGGTTAGGGTTAGGGTTAGGGTTAGGGTTAGGGTTAGGGTTAGGGTTAGGGTTAGGGTTAGGGTTAGGGTTAGGGTTAGGGTTAGGGTTAGGGTTAGGGTTAGGGTTAGGGTTAGGGTTAGGGTTAGGGTTAGGGTTAGGGTTAGGGTTAGGGTTAGGGTTAGGGTTAGGGTTAGGGTTAGGGTTAGGGTTAGGGTTAGGGTTAGGGTTAGGGTTAGGGTTAGGGTTAGGGTTAGGGTTAGGGTTAGGGTTAGGGTTAGGGTTAGGGTTAGGGTTAGGGTTAGGGTTAGGGTTAGGGTTAGGGTTAGGGTTAGGGTTAGGGTTAGGGTTAGGGTTAGGGTTAGGGTTAGGGTTAGGGTTAGGGTTAGGGTTAGGGTTAGGGTTAGGGTTAGGGTTAGGGTTAGGGTTAGGGTTAGGGTTAGGGTTAGGGTTAGGGTTAGGGTTAGGGTTAGGGTTAGGGTTAGGGTTAGGGTTAGGGTTAGGGTTAGGGTTAGGGTTAGGGTTAGGGTTAGGGTTAGGGTTAGGGTTAGGGTTAGGGTTAGGGTTAGGGTTAGGGTTAGGGTTAGGGTTAGGGTTAGGGTTAGGGTTAGGGTTAGGGTTAGGGTTAGGGTTAGGGTTAGGGTTAGGGTTAGGGTTAGGGTTAGGGTTAGGGTTAGGGTTAGGGTTAGGGTTAGGGTTAGGGTTAGGGTTAGGGTTAGGGTTAGGGTTAGGGTTAGGGTTAGGGTTAGGGTTAGGGTTAGGGTTAGGGTTAGGGTTAGGGTTAGGGTTAGGGTTAGGGTTAGGGTTAGGGTTAGGGTTAGGGTTAGGGTTAGGGTTAGGGTTAGGGTTAGGGTTAGGGTTAGGGTTAGGGTTAGGGTTAGGGTTAGGGTTAGGGTTAGGGTTAGGGTTAGGGTTAGGGTTAGGGTTAGGGTTAGGGTTAGGGTTAGGGTTAGGGTTAGGGTTAGGGTTAGGGTTAGGGTTAGGGTTAGGGTTAGGGTTAGGGTTAGGGTTAGGGTTAGGGTTAGGGTTAGGGTTAGGGTTAGGGTTAGGGTTAGGGTTAGGGTTAGGGTTAGGGTTAGGGTTAGGGTTAGGGTTAGGGTTAGGGTTAGGGTTAGGGTTAGGGTTAGGGTTAGGGTTAGGGTTAGGGTTAGGGTTAGGGTTAGGGTTAGGGTTAGGGTTAGGGTTAGGGTTAGGGTTAGGGTTAGGGTTAGGGTTAGGGTTAGGGTTAGGGTTAGGGTTAGGGTTAGGGTTAGGGTTAGGGTTAGGGTTAGGGTTAGGGTTAGGGTTAGGGTTAGGGTTAGGGTTAGGGTTAGGGTTAGGGTTAGGGTTAGGGTTAGGGTTAGGGTTAGGGTTAGGGTTAGGGTTAGGGTTAGGGTTAGGGTTAGGGTTAGGGTTAGGGTTAGGGTTAGGGTTAGGGTTAGGGTTAGGGTTAGGGTTAGGGTTAGGGTTAGGGTTAGGGTTAGGGTTAGGGTTAGGGTTAGGGTTAGGGTTAGGGTTAGGGTTAGGGTTAGGGTTAGGGTTAGGGTTAGGGTTAGGGTTAGGGTTAGGGTTAGGGTTAGGGTTAGGGTTAGGGTTAGGGTTAGGGTTAGGGTTAGGGTTAGGGTTAGGGTTAGGGTTAGGGTTAGGGTTAGGGTTAGGGTTAGGGTTAGGGTTAGGGTTAGGGTTAGGGTTAGGGTTAGGGTTAGGGTTAGGGTTAGGGTTAGGGTTAGGGTTAGGGTTAGGGTTAGGGTTAGGGTTAGGGTTAGGGTTAGGGTTAGGGTTAGGGTTAGGGTTAGGGTTAGGGTTAGGGTTAGGGTTAGGGTTAGGGTTAGGGTTAGGGTTAGGGTTAGGGTTAGGGTTAGGGTTAGGGTTAGGGTTAGGGTTAGGGTTAGGGTTAGGGTTAGGGTTAGGGTTAGGGTTAGGGTTAGGGTTAGGGTTAGGGTTAGGGTTAGGGTTAGGGTTAGGGTTAGGGTTAGGGTTAGGGTTAGGGTTAGGGTTAGGGTTAGGGTTAGGGTTAGGGTTAGGGTTAGGGTTAGGGTTAGGGTTAGGGTTAGGGTTAGGGTTAGGGTTAGGGTTAGGGTTAGGGTTAGGGTTAGGGTTAGGGTTAGGGTTAGGGTTAGGGTTAGGGTTAGGGTTAGGGTTAGGGTTAGGGTTAGGGTTAGGGTTAGGGTTAGGGTTAGGGTTAGGGTTAGGGTTAGGGTTAGGGTTAGGGTTAGGGTTAGGGTTAGGGTTAGGGTTAGGGTTAGGGTTAGGGTTAGGGTTAGGGTTAGGGTTAGGGTTAGGGTTAGGGTTAGGGTTAGGGTTAGGGTTAGGGTTAGGGTTAGGGTTAGGGTTAGGGTTAGGGTTAGGGTTAGGGTTAGGGTTAGGGTTAGGGTTAGGGTTAGGGTTAGGGTTAGGGTTAGGGTTAGGGTTAGGGTTAGGGTTAGGGTTAGGGTTAGGGTTAGGGTTAGGGTTTAGGGTTAGGGTTAGGGTTAGGGTTAGGGTTAGGGTTAGGGTTAGGGTTAGGGTTAGGGTTAGGG